>NW_026967481.1:787500-790000 GCF_028390025.1 Pseudophryne corroboree | reverse complement strand
GCGACAGGTGTGTGTGTGTGTGTGTGTGTGTGTGTGTGTGTGATATGTACACACAGGAGAAGGGACAGGTGTCTGTGTGTGATATGTACACACAGGAGAAGGAACAGGTGTGTGTGTGTGTGTGTGTGTGTGTGTGTGTGTGTGTGTGTGTGTGTGTGTGATATGTACACACAGGAGAAGGGACAGGCGTGTGTGCGTGATATGTACCCACAGGAGAAGGGACAGGTGTGTGTGAGTGTGTCTGTGTGTGTGTGATATGTACACACAGGAGAAGGGATAGGTGTGTGTGTGTGTGTGATATGTACAACCAGGAGAAGGGACAGGTGTGTGTGTGTGTGTGTGTGTGTGTGTGTGTGTGTGTGTGTGTTATGTACACACAGGAGAAGGGACAGGTGTGTGTGTGTGTGTGTGTGTGTGATATGTACAACCAGGAGAAGGGACAGGTGTGTGTGTGTGTGTGTGTGTGTGTGTGTGTGTGTGTGATATGTACACACAGGAGAAGGGACAGGTGTGTGTGTGTGTGTGTGCGTGATATGTACACACAGGAGAGGGAGAGGTGTGTGTGTGTGATATGTACACACAGGAGAAGGGACAGGCGTGTGTGTGTGTGTGTGTGTGTGTGTGTGTGTGTGTGTGTGTGTGTGATATGTACACACAGGAGAAGGGACAGGCGTGTGTGTGTGTGTGTGTGTGTGTGGTGTGTGTGTGTGTGTGTGTGATATGTACACACAGGAGAAGGGACAGGCGTGTGTGTGTGTGGTGTGTTTGATATGTACACACAGGAGAAGGGACAGGCGTGTGTGTGTGATATGTACACACAGGAGAAGGGACATGGGTGTGTGTGTGTGTGTGATATGTACACACAGGAGAAGGGACAGGCGTTGTGTGTGTGTGTGATATGTACACACATGAGAAGGGACAGGCGTGTGTGATATGTACACACAGGAGAAGGGACAGGTGTGTGTGTGTGTGTGTGTGTGTGTGTGTGTGTGTGTGTGTGATATGTACACACAGGAGAAGGGACAGGTGTGTTTGTGTGTGTGTGATATGTACACACAGGAGAAGGGACAGGTGTGTGTGTGTGTGTGTGTGTGTGTGTGTGTGTGTGATATGTACACACAGGGAGAAGGGAGAGGTGTGTGTGATATGTACACACAGGAGAAGGGACAGGTGTGTGTGTGTGTGTGTGTGTGTGTGTGTGTGTGTGTGTGTGATATGTACACACAGGAGAAGGGACAGGCGTTGTGTGATATGTACACACAAGAGAAGGGACAGGCGTGGTGTGTGTGATATGTACACACAAGAGAAGGGACAGGTGTGGTGTGTGTGATATGTACACACAGGAGAAGGGACAGGTGTGTGTGTGTGTGTGTGTGCGATATGTACACACAGGAGAAGGGACAGGCGTGTGTGTGCGATATGTACACACAGGAGAACGGACAGGCGTTTGTGTGTGATATGTACACACAGGAGAAGGGACAGGCGTTGTGTGTGTGTGTGGTGATATGTACACACAGGAGACGAGACAGGCGTGTGTGGTGATATGTACGCACAGGAGAAGGGACAGGTGTGTGTGTTGTGTGTGTGATATGTACACACAGGAGAAGGGACAGGCGCGTCGTGTGTGATATGTACACACAGGAGAAGGGACAGGTGTGTGTGGTGTGTGATATGTACACACAGGAGAAGGGACAGGCGTGTGTGTGATATGTACACACAGGAGAAGGGACATGTGTGTGTGTGTGTGTGTGTGTGATATGTACACACAGGAGAAGGGACAGGTGTGTGTGTGTGTGTGTGTGTGTGTGTGATATGTACACACAGGAGAAGGGACAGGTGTGTGTGTGTGTGTGTGTGTGTGTGTGTGTGTGTGTGTGAGATATGTACACACAGGAGAAGGGACGTGTGTGTGTGTGTGTGTTTTGTACACACAGGAGAAGGGGCAGGTGTGTGTGTGTGTGTGTTGTGTGTGGGTGTGTGTAATATGTACAACCAGGAGAAGAAACAGGTGTGTGTGTGTGTGTGTGTGTGTGTGTGTGTGTGTGTGTGTGTGTGTGTGTGTGTGTGATATGTACACACAGGAGAAGGGACAGGTGTGTGTGTGTGTGTGTGTGTGTGTGTACACAAAGGAGAAGGGACGTGTGTGTGTGTGATATCTACACACAGGAGAAGGGGAGAGGTGTGTGTGTGATATGTACACACAGGAGAAGGGACGGGCGTGTGTGGTGTGTGATATGTACACACAGGAGAAGCGACAGGTGTGTGTGTGTTTGTGTGTGTGTGTGTGTGTGTGTGTGAGATATATACAACCAGGAGAAGGGACAGGTGTGTGTGTGTACACACAGGAGAAGGGACGTGTGTGTGTGTGTGTGTGTGATATGTACACACAGGAGAAGGGAGAGGTGTGTGTGATATGTACACACAGGAGAAGGGACAGGCGTGTGTGATATGTACACACAGGATAAGGGACAGGCGTGTGTGTGCGATATGTACACACAGG
>NW_026967481.1:780000-782500 GCF_028390025.1 Pseudophryne corroboree | reverse complement strand
GTGTGTGATATGTACACACAAGAGAAGGGACAGGCGTGTGTGTGTGATATGTACACACAAGAGAAGGGACAGGTGTGGGTGTGTGTGATATGTACACACAGGAGAAGGGACAGGTGTGTGTGTGCGATATGTACACACAGGAGAAGGGACAGGCGTGTGTGTGCGATATGTACACACAGGAGAACGGACAGGCGTTTGTGTGTGATATGTACACACAGGAGAAGGGACAGGCGTGTGTGTGTGTGTGTGTGTGATATGTACACACAGGAGACGAGACAGGCGTGTGTGTGATATGTACACACAGGAGAAGGGACAGGTGTGTGTGTGTGTGTGATATGTACACACAGGAGAAGGGACAGGCGCGTGTGTGTGATATGTACACACAGGAGAAGGGACAGGTGTGTGTGTGTGTGATATGTACACACAGGAGAAGGGACAGGCGTGTGTGTGTGTGATATGTACACACAGGAGAAGGGACATGTGTGTGTGTGTGTGTGTGTGTGTGTGTGTGTGTGTGTGTGTGTGTGTGTGTGTGATATGTACACACAGGAGAAGGGACAGGTGTGTGTGTGTGTGTGTGTGTGTGTGTGTGATATGTACACACAGGAGAAGGGACAGGTGTGTGTGTGTGTGTGTGTGTGTGAGATATGTACACACAGGAGAAGGGACGTGTGTGTGTGTGTGTGTGTGTGTGTGTGTGTGTGTGTGTGTGTGTTTTGTACACACAGGAGAAGGGGCAGGTGTGTGTGTGTGTGTGTGTGTGTGTGTGTGTGTGTAATATGTACAACCAGGAGAAGAAACAGGTGTGTGTGTGTGTGTGTGTGTGTGTGTGTGTGATATGTACACACAGGAGAAGGGACAGGTGTGTGTGTGTGTGTGTGTGTGTGTGTGTGTGTGTGTGTGTGTGTACACAAAGGAGAAGGGACGTGTGTGTGTGTGTGTGTGATATCTACACACAGGAGAAGGGAGAGGTGTGTGTGTGATATGTACACACAGGAGAAGGGACGGGCGTGTGTGTGATATGTACACACAGGAGAAGCGACAGGTGTGTGTGTGTGTTTGTGTGTGTGTGTGTGTGTGTGTGAGATATATACAACCAGGAGAAGGGACAGGTGTGTGTGTGTACACACAGGAGAAGGGACGTGTGTGTGTGTGTGATATGTACACACAGGAGAAGGGAGAGGTGTGTGTGATATGTACACACAGGAGAAGGGACAGGCGTGTGTGATATGTACACACAGGATAAGGGACAGGCGTGTGTGTGCGATATGTACACACAGGAGAAGGGACATGCGTGTGTGTGTGATATGTACACACAGGAGAAGGGACAGGCGTGTGTGTGTGTGTGATATGTACACACAGGAGAAGAGACAGGCGTGTGTGTGATATGTACACACAGGAGAAGGGACAGGTGTGTGTGTGTGTGTGTGTGATATGTACACACAGGAGAAGGGACAGGCGCGTGTGTGTGATATGTACACACAGGAGAAGGGACAGGTGTGTGTGTGTGTGTGTGTGATATGTACACACAGGAGAAGGGACAGGGGTGTGTGTGTGATATGTACACACAGGAGAAGGGACAGGTGTGTGTGTGTTTGTGTGATATGTACACACAGGAGAAGGGACAGGAGAAGGGACAGGTGTGTGTGTGTGTGTGTGTGTGTGTGTGTGTGTGATATGTACACACAGGAGAAGGGACAGGTGTGTGTGTGTGTGTGTGTGATATGTACACACAGGAGAAGGGACGTGTGTGTGTGCGGAATATGTACAACCAGGAGAAGAAACAGGTGTGTGTGTGTGTGTGTGTGTGTGTGTGTGTGATATGTACACACAGGAGAAGGGACAGGTGTGTGTGTGTGTGTGTGTGTGTGTATACACAGGAGAAGGGACAGGTGTGTGTGTGTGTGATATGTACACACAGGAGAAGGGAGAGGTGTGTGTGTGTGTGTGTGTGTGTGATATGTACACACAGGAGAAGGGACGGGCGTGTGTGTGTGTGTGTGTGTGTGTGTGTGTGTGATATGTACACACAGGAGAAGGGACAGGTGTGTGTGTGTGTGTGTGTGTGTGTGTGATATGTACAACCAGGAGAAGGGACAGGTGTGTGTGTGTGTGTGTGTGTACACACAGGAGAAGGGACGTGTGTGTGTGATATGTACACACAGGAGAAGGGAGAGGTGTGTGTGATATGTACACACAGGAGAAGGGACAGGCGTGTGTGTGTGTGTGTGTGTGTGTGTGTGTGTGTGTGTGTGTGTGTGTGTGATATGTACACACAGGAGAAGGGACAGGCGTGTGTGTGTGGTATGTACACACAGGAGAAGGGACAGGTGTGTGTGATGTGTACACACAGGAGAAGGGACAGGCGTGTGTGTGCGATATGTACACACAGGAGAAGGGACAGGCGTGTGTGTGTGATATGTACACACAGGAGAAGGGACAGGCGTGTGTGTGCGATATGTACACACAGGAGAAGAGACAGGTGTGTGTGTGTGTGTGT
>NW_026967481.1:0-2500 GCF_028390025.1 Pseudophryne corroboree | reverse complement strand
TTAGGGTTAGGGTTAGGGTTAGGGTTAGGGTAGGGTTAGGTAGGGTTAGGGTTAGGGTTAGGGTTAGGGTTAGGGTTAGGTTAGGGTTAGGGTTAGGGTTAGGGTTAGGGTTAGGGTTAGGTTAGGGTTAGGGTTAGGGTTAGGGTTAGGGTTAGGGTTAGGGTTAGGGTTAGGGTTAGGGTTAGGGTTAGGGTTAGGGTTAGGTTAGGGTTAGGGTTAGGGTTAGGGTTAGGGTTAGGGTTAGGGTTAGGGTTAGGGTTAGGGTTAGGGTAGGGTTAGGGTTAGGGTTAGGGTTAGGGTTAGGGTTAGGTTAGGGTTAGGGTTAGGGTTAGGGTTAGGGTTAGGGTTAGGGTTAGGTTAGGGTTAGGGTTAGGGTTAGGGTTAGGGTTAGGGTTAGGGTTAGGGTTAGGGTTAGGGTTAGGGTTAGGGTTAGGTGGTTAGGGTTAGGGTTAGGGTTAGGGTTAGGGTTAGGGTTAGGGTTAGGGTTAGGGTTAGGGTTAGGGTTAGGGTTAGGGTTAGGGTTAGGGTTAGGGTTAGGGTTAGGGTTAGGGTTAGGGTTAGGGTTAGGGTTAGGGTTAGGGTTAGGGTTAGGGTTAGGGTTAGGTTAGGGTTAGGGTTAGGGTTAGGGTTAGGGTTAGGGTTAGGGTTAGGGTTAGGGTTAGGGTTAGGGTTAGGGTTAGGTTAGGGTTAGGGTTAGGGTTAGGGTTAGGGTTAGGGTTAGGGTTAGGGTTAGGGTTAGGGTTAGGTTAGGGTTAGGGTTAGGGTTAGGGTTAGGGTTAGGGTTAGGGTTAGGGTTAGGGTTAGGGTTAGGGTTAGGGTTAGGTTAGGGTTAGGGTTAGGGTTAGGGTTAGGGTTAGGGTTAGGGTTAGGGTTAGGGTTAGGGTTAGGGTTAGGGTTAGGGTTAGGGTTAGGGTTAGGGTTAGGGTTAGGGTTAGGGTTAGGGTTAGGGTTAGGGTTAGGGTTAGGGTTAGGTTAGGGTTAGGGTTAGGTTAGGGTTAGGGTTAGGGTTAGGGTTAGGGTTAGGGTTAGGGTTAGGGTTAGGGTTAGGGTTAGGGTTAGGGTTAGGGTTAGGGTTAGGGTTAGGGTTAGGGTTAGGGTTAGGGTTAGGGTTAGGGTTAGGGTTAGGGTTAGGGTTAGGGGTTAGGGTTAGGGTTAGGGTTAGGGTTAGGGTTAGGGTTAGGGTTAGGGTTAGGGTTAGGGTTAGGGTTAGGGTTAGGGTTAGGGTTAGGGTTAGGGTTAGGTTAGGGTTAGGGTTAGGGTTAGGGTTAGGGTTAGGGTTAGGGTTAGGGTTAGGGTTAGGGTTAGGGTTAGGGTTAGGGTTAGGGTTAGGGTTAGGGTTAGGGTTAGGGTTAGGGTTAGGGTTAGGGTTAGGGTTAGGGTTAGGGTTAGGGTTAGGGTTAGGGTTAGGGTTAGGGTTAGGGTTAGGGTTAGGGTTAGGGTTAGGGTTAGGGTTAGGGTTAGGGTTAGGGTTAGGGTTAGGGTTAGGGTTAGGGTTAGGGTTAGGTTAGGGTTAGGGTTAGGGTTAGGGTTAGGGTTAGGGTTAGGGTTAGGGTTAGGGTTAGGGTTAGGGTTAGGGTTAGGGTTAGGGTTAGGGTTAGGGTTAGGGTTAGGGTTAGGGTTAGGGTTAGGGTTAGGGTTAGGGTTAGGGTTAGGGTTAGGGTTAGGGTTAGGGTTAGGGTTAGGTTAGGGTTAGGGTTAGGGTTAGGGTTAGGGTTAGGGTTAGGGTTAGGGTTAGGGTTAGGGTTAGGGTTAGGGTTAGGGTTAGGGTTAGGGTTAGGGTTAGGTTAGGGTTAGGGTTAGGTTAGGGTTAGGGTTAGGGTTAGGGTTAGGGTTAGGGTTAGGGTTAGGGTTAGGGTTAGGGTTAGGGTTAGGGTTAGGGTTAGGGTTAGGGTTAGGGTTAGGGTTAGGGTTAGGTTAGGGTTAGGGTTAGGGTTAGGGTTAGGGTTAGGGTTAGGTTAGGGTTAGGGTTAGGGTTAGGGTTAGGGTTAGGGTTAGGGTTAGGTTAGGGTTAGGGTTAGGGTTAGGGTTAGGGTTAGGGTAGGGTTAGGGTTAGGGTTAGGGTTAGGGTTAGGGTTAGGGTTAGGGTTAGGGTTAGGGTTAGGTTAGGGTTAGGGTTAGGGTTAGGGTTAGGGTTAGGGTTAGGGTTAGGGGTTAGGGTTAGGGTTAGGGTTAGGGTTAGGGTTAGGGTTAGGGTTAGGGTTAGGGTTAGGGTTAGTAGGGTTAGGGTTAGGTTAGGGTTAGGGTTAGGGTTAGGGTTAGGGTTAGGGTTAGGGGTTAGGGTTAGGGTTAGGGTTAGGGTTAGGGTTAGGGTTAGGGTTAGGGTTAGGGTTAGGGTTAGGGTTAGGGTTAGGGTTAGGGTTAGGGTTAGGGTTAGGGTTAGGGTTAGGGTTAGGGTTAGGGTTAGGGTTAGGGTTAGGGTTAGGGTTAGGGTTAGGGTTAGGGTTAGGGTTAGGGTTAGGGTTAGGGTTAGGGTTAGGGTTAGGGTTAGGGTTAGGGTTAG